>NC_079191.1:14072407-14074907 GCF_029499605.1 Hyla sarda
TTTACACTAACAGGCTGGTGTAGACCCCAACTTTTCCTTTTCATAAGGGGTAAAAGGAAAAAAAGCCCGCAAAATTAGTAGTGCAATTTCTCCCGAGTACGGAGATACCCCATATGTGGCCCTAAGCTGTTTCCTTGAAATACGACAGGGCTCCGAAGTGAGAGAGCGCCATGTGCATTTGAGGACTAAATTAGGGATTGCATAGGGGTTAACATAGGGGTATTCTACACCAGTGATTCCCAAACAGGGTGCCTCCAGCTGTTGCTAAACTCCCAGCATGCCTGGACAGTCAGTGGCTGTCCGGAAATGCTGTGAGTTGTTGTTTTGCAACAGCTGGAGGCTCTGTTTTGGAAACACTGCCGTACAATACGTTTTTTATTTTTATTGGGGGACAGTGTAAGGGGGTGTATATGTAGTGTTTTACCCTTTACCTTTATTATGTATTAGTGTAGTGTAGCATTTTTAGGGTATGTTCACACTGGCGAAGGTTTACAGTAAATTTACCATTAGGAGTTTGCGCTGCGGCGAAAAATTTGCCGCAGCTCATACTTGAAGTAGTAAACTTACTGTAAACCCGCCAGTGTGAATGTACCCTGTACGTTCACATGGGGGGGGGGGGGGGGGGGTCAAACCTCCAGCTGTTTCAAAACTACAACTCCCAGCATGTACTGACAGACTGTGCATGCTGGGAGTTGTACTTTTGCAACAGCTGGAGGCACACTGGTTGGAAAACCTTCAGTTAGGTTCTGTTGCCTAACTCAGTATTTTCCAACCAGTGTGCCTCCAGCTGTTGCATAACTTCAACTCCCAGCATGTACTGATCACCGAAAGGCATGCTGGGAGATGTAGTTATGCAACAGCTGGAGGTACACAACTACAACTCCCAGCATGCAGAGACAGCTGTTTGCTGTTTAGGCATGCTGGGAGTTGCAGTTTTGCAACATCTGGAGAGCTATAGTTTAGAGACCACTGCAGAGTGGTCTCCAAACTGTGGACTTCCAGATGTTGCAAAACTACAACTCCCAGCATGCCCAGACAGCAAACTGCTGTGTGGGCATGCTGGGAGTTGTAGTTTTGCAAGATCTGGAGGTGCACAGTATAGAGATCGCTGTGCAGTGGTCTCAAACTGTAGACATCCAGCTGTTGCAAAACTGCAACTCCCAGCATGCCTAAACAGCTCTCTGGGCATGCTGGGAGTTGTAGTTTTGCAACATCTGGAGGGTTACAGTAGCCCTCCAGATGTTGCTAAGTAACTCACCGGCTTCCGTCGGATCCGGGGAGCTGCGTTGCCGTCCTCTTCTTCCGCCGATCGTCGCCCGCTGCCTGCGCCGATCGTCGCCCGCTGCCGTCGCCGATGGGTAGGTGGACGTCGGCGCCGGTCCCTGTCGGTTTCCCCGTCCTGCCCCGCCTATTGTGGGTGGGCAGAACGTGGGAAACCGAAAGTAAAGCCCCCCGATCTGCTATTGGTGGTCGCGTCTAGACCACCAATAGCAGAGATAGGAGGGGTGGCACCCCTGCCACCTCACTCCTATTGCTTCAAGGGGATCGTGGGTGTCTAGGACATCCGCGATCCCCTTTATTTTCCTGGTCACCGGGTCACTATAGACCCGTATGACCCGGAATAGCCACAAATCGCAAGTGTGAATTTACTGATGACCCCCCTGGGCATTTGCGTGGGGTGCCTGCTGATAGATATCAGCAGTCACCCCGGTCCGGTCCTCGCCCGGCAGGGACCGGAATTCCCACGGGCGTACAGGTACGCCCTTGGTCCTTAAGTGGTTAAGGGTGGTGGGGGGGTTTGGGTTAACAACAATACCCATATTGTATAGACATTAGACAAGCAGGGAATGCTGGGAGAGTTCAGCTCTGGGATCTGAAGAATATAAAAGAAGGACACAAATAACTTTATGCAAAAAACAATAAATCAACAAAGCTATAGCTTTAAAACAATGCTGAGTAGCAGTCCTATGTAAGACCAAAAATAACACATACTGATGACTCTCTGAGTACAGGTCAGGGGCGTTGTTGGGGGGGCGGGGACCTTTGGATAGGGGATAAGATGTATAAACACGGAATACCCCTTTAATTTTTGTTTTCTATAGTGCTTTTCTGGTGGGTGAATATAGAGGAAGGTCGGCCAGTGCTCTGTGCTTGGCCAGCCAGACCATGGCCATATCGGCTTGTGGGGGTGACACCAACCCTAGCAACGCCACTGGTACAGGTAATGCGTCAGATGTTCCCTGCAGTCCTATGTAACACCACAGATAACACAGTGATAACTCTCTGAGTACAGATAATGTATAGATGTGACCTGCAGTCCTATGTAACACCACAGATAACACAGTGATAACTCTCTGAGTACAGATAATGTATAGATGTGACCTGCAGTCCTATGTAACACCACAGATAACACAGTGATAACTCTCTGAGTACAGATAATGTAGTAGATGTGACCTGCAGTCCTATGTAACACCACAGATAACACAGTGATAACTCTCTG
>NC_079191.1:14082407-14109684 GCF_029499605.1 Hyla sarda
GGTATAATATACTGTAAAACAATAAATCTAGTATAATAATATAATATACTGTAAAACAATTAATCTACTATAATAATATGGTATAATATACTGTAAAACAATAAATCTAGTATAATAATATAATATACTGTAAACAATAAATCTAGTATAACAATATGGTATAATATACTGTAAAACAATAAATCTACTATAATTATATGGTATAATATACTGTAAAACAGTAAATCTAGTATAATAATAGAATATACTGTAAAACAGTAAATCTAGTATAATAATATGGTATAATATACTGTAAAACAATAAATCTAGTATAATAATATGGTATAATATACTGTAAAACAGTAAATCTAGTATAATAATATGGTATAATATACAGTAAAACAATAAATCTACTATAATTATATGGTATAATATACTGTAAAACAATAAATCTACTATAATTATATGGTATAATATACTGTAAAACAATAAATCTAGTATAATAATATAATATACTGTAAAACAGTAAATCTAGTATAACAATATGGTATAATATACTGTAAAACAATAAATCTACTATAATTATATGGTATAATATACTGTAAAACAATAAATCTAGTATAATAATATAATATACTGTAAAACAGTAAATCTAGTATAACAATATGGTATAATATACTGAAAAACAATAAATCTACTATAATAATATGGTATAATATACTGTAGAACAATAAATCTAGTATAATAATTGTAATCTAATATAATATAAAGTAGGATAATAGGATATAATGCAGTATAGTAAACTAATTTGATTTTGTATTATTTGGTATAATATAATGCAGTATAAGGCTATGTTCACACACTGTATTTTCGGCCGAATTTGTAGCTGTAAAAAAAAAACATGAATGTTGTAGATTTTTCCACATTTTTATGTTGGTTTGCTCCGTTTTATTCTCGGATATTGTTGTTTCGGACGTTATTTCTTTGTTGTTTGTTTAACATGATTATTATATTATATACTATTTAAAATAATGAAGTGTATAAGGCAGTGTTTCCCAACCAGGGTGCCTCCAGCTGTGGTCAAACTACAACTCCCAGCATGCCCGGACAGCCAAAGGCTGTCCGGGCATGCTGGGAGTTGTAGTTTGGCCACAGCTGAAGGCACCCTAGTTGGGAAACTCTGGTATAAGGTGACACAGTAGAAGATTTTATGCAGCTTTTATGCAGATTTTATGAAGATTTTATGCAGATTTTATGCAGGTTTTATGAAGATTTTATGCAGGTTCTGAAGCTCGGCTGTGATGGTCATATTACATATATTTATTCCATTATTTGTTATTCTTATCGTGATTTTCCCTTTGGAGGAGCGGACCCCCTCCCCGCGGCCCGGATGTCTCTCAGCCGTTTCGTGTTTTTGGCTCCTGACAGTGATGATGTGAAGGTTCTCTCTTCCGACCTTCCAATGTCACCGGTATAACCTGCGTCTACAGCTTCTCGTGTTTACATTCCCATCCTTCACCTCAAGGGAATGAAATTCTACACAGCCCCCACGGTTTACCCTACTCAGAAGCTCCTTGGGGGCGGGGCCACAGTGTGATTGACAGCTCTGCTCATCAGGTCCTGTGATATCACTAAATAATGGGGAAGGGGTATCAAAGCTTGGACACTAACAAACAAAAGATGCTCATTTTGTAAAACAAAATCTTGACTTGTTGTTACCTTACGCCGCCAATCTCGCCAATAATGGGAAAAAAGTGGGTGGAGCAGAGAGCTATAGGACGTTACCCTGAAATTAATAAATTATTATAATTTTTTTTTTTTTTTTAAGAAAGCACCTCACTTGTCTTCAGGTTGTGACTGGTATTACAGCTCAGTCCCTTTTAAGTGAATTCAGCTGCAATACCATATGCAGCCTATAGACAAGAGTGGCGCTGTTTCTTGATAACATTGAAGTGGCACCAAATGCTAATCTATGGAAGGATGCTAATTATGATAGAATAGTAAAAATAGAAAAGAAAAAACCCAGTGACCTGCTCACCTCGGAGTCCTCCGGGAAGATGTTGTCCACCAGTCTTTTGTAGCGAGGACGCAGAGCTCCACAGCAGCCACATACGCCTGGAAGAAGAACAAAGGCATCAGTATGAGGGGAACGGAGAGTATGATGGAGCAGAACAATAGCCTGTGAGGGACCCTGACTACAACTAAGAGCATGACCACGACTATGATCACAACTATGAGCATGACCACGACTATGATCACAACTATGAGCATGACCACGACTATTATTACAACTATGAGCACGACCACGACTATGATCACAACTATGAGCATGACCACGACTATGATCACAACTATGAGCATGACCACGACTATGAGCATGACCACGATATGGGCATGACCACGACTATGAGCATGACCACAACTATGGGCATGACCACGACTACGAGCATGACCACGACTACGAGCATGACCACAACTATGATCACAATTATGAGGATGACCACGACTATGGGCATGACCACAACAATGAGCATGACCACGACTTTGGGCATGACCAAGACTATGAGCATGACCACGACTATGAGCATGACTACGACTATGGGCATGACCACGACTATAAGCATGACCACGACTATGAGCATGACCACGACTATGAGCATGACCACGACTATGGGCATGACTATGGCCACAACTATAACCACAACTATGATTACGACTATGATTATGACCATTAACTATAACTTCTTGAGAAGTTTATGGAAAGAGATGTGTACGTGAGTATCCAGTAGCCACCATATCTATTGTTATGGGGGATCTGTAGAGGACCAACTGTTATGGGGGATCTGTAGATGACACACTTATGGGGGATCTGTAGAGGACCAACTGTTATGGGGGATCTGTAGAGGACACACTGTTATGGGGGATCTGTAGAGGACACACTGTTATGGGAGATCTGTAGATGACGCATTTTTATGGAGGATCTGTAGAGGAAACTGTTATGGGGGATCTGTAGATGACACACTGTTATGGGGGATCTGTAGATGACACACTGTTATGGGGGATCTGTAGATGACACACTTATGGGGGGATCTGTAGAGGACACACTGTTATGGTGGGATCTGTAGAGGACACACTGTTATGGGGGATCTGTAGATGACACTTATGGGGGATCTGTAGATGACACACTGTTATGGGGACCTGTAGATGACACACTGTTATGGGGGATCTGTAGAGGACACACTGTTATGGGGGATCTGTAGATGACACACTGTTATGGGGGGATCTGTAGAGGACACACTGTTATGGGGATCTGTAGATGACACACTGTTATGGGGGATCTGTAGAGGACGCACTGTTATGGGGGATCTGTAGAGGACACTGTTATGGGGGATCTGTAGATGACGCACTGTTATGGGGGATCTGTAGATGACACACAGTTATGGGGGATTACGGGGGAACTGTAGATTACCCTGTTACAGGGGATCTGTAGATGAGACACTTATGGGGGATCTGTTGATGACACTGTTATGGGGGATCTTTAGATGACAAACTTATGGGGGATCTGTAGATGTCACACTGTTATGGGGGATCTGTAGATGACACACCGCTATGGGGAATCTGTAGATGACACACTGTTATGGTGAATCTGTAGATGACACTCTATTATGGGGGATCTGTAGATGACACCCTGTTATGGGGGATCTGTAGATGACACCCTGTTATGGGGGATCTGTAGATGACACCCTGTTATGGGGATCTGTAGATGACACTGTTATGGGGGATCTGTAGATGACACATTGTTATGGGGGATCTGTAGATGACACCCCCTTATGGGGAATCTGTAGATGACACACTGTTATGGGGGATCTGTAGATGACACTGTTATGGGGGATCTGTAGAGGACACACTGTTATGGGGATCTGTAGATGACACACTGTTATGGGGATCTGTAGATGACACACTGTTATGGGGGATCTGTAGATGACGCACTGTTATGGGGGATCTGTAGATGACACACTGTTATGGGGGATCTGTAGAGGACACACTGTTATGGGGGATCTGTAGATGACACACTGTTATGGGGGATCTGTAGATGACACACTGTTATGGGGGATCTGTAGATGACGCACTGTTATGGGGGATCTGTAGATGACACTGTTATGGGGGATCTGTAGATGACACACTGTTATGGGGGATCTGTAGATGACGCACTGTTATGGGGGATCTGTAGATGACACACTGTTATGGGGGATCTGTAGAGGACACTGTTATGGGGGATCTGTAGATGACACACTGTTATGGGGGATCTGTAGATGACACACTGTTATGGGGGATCTGTAGATGACACACTGTTATGGGGGATCTGTAGATGACACACTGTTATGGGGATCTGTAGATGACACACTGTTGTGGGGGATCTGTATATGACACACTGTTATGGGGGATCTGTAGATGACACACTGTTATGGGGATCTGTAGATGACACACTGTTGTGGGGGATCTGTAGATGATGCACTGTTATGGGGGATCTGTAGATGACGCACTATTATGGGGGATCTGTAGATGACACACTGTTATGGGGGATCTGTAGATGACACACTGTTATGGGGGCTCTGTAGATGACACTGTTATGGGGGATCTGTAGATGACACACTGTTATGGGGGATCTGTAGATGACACACTGTTATGGGGGATCTGTAGATGACACTGTTATGGTGGATCTGTAGATGACACACTGTTATGGGGGATCTGTAGATGAAACACTGTTATGGGGGATCTGTAGATGACACTGTTATGGAGATCTGTAGATGACACTTATGAGGGATCTGTAGATGACACACTATTATGGGGGATCTGTAGATGGCGCACTGTTATGGGGGATCTGTAGATGACACTGTTATGGGGGCACCTGTGACACATTTTTATATGGGGAGGTTGGCAGCCGGGAAGCTTGGGGTGAATGGTACTAACACCAGACGGTGCGGCGCAGGGCACAGTGGGTAGACATGGGGCGGTGGATGTCACGAATAATACAGGGGTAGCTGGCACTGTACTCGGCTGTGAGGTGGGCACAATGTGGGTGAAGCGTCTGCCCCCCCTGTTTTATCTGTCACACTGTGCCCGGCTCCTGCGGTGATTCACCACCAGGTGGAGGGAGTCTCTGCGGTAACACCAGCCTCTTGTCAGCAGAAGAATCCAGACAGGCTGGAGGGACTTAACCCATTCCTACTGCAGAACTGATACATTGTAACAAAAAGGAAACAGCTGGTCAAGAATGGATACATTTGTAACAGGAGAGATGTTTGTTCTGATGGTCACCTAGACCAGTGTTTCCAAACCAGTGCTGCAAAACTACAACTCACAGCATGCCCGGACAGCCGTTGGCTGTCCGGGCATGCTGGGAGTTGTAGTTTTGCAACAGCTGTAGGCACCCTGATTTGACTGTAAAAATATATAATTCCCGGCAATCCCCATAAACCCCCACATTATATTTCTCTTCTCCGCCCATCATTGCCCGGTATTAGTCTCCCGTCTCCGGTAGCGGCGGACTCATCCATCAATGGCGCGGGCTGCGGATTTGTGGCTGACACTATGGGCCAGGAGATAAAACGAGAGATGATGCATCAGGATCAGCGCCTCCGCTATAGTCATTTACGCCAGATTAATGCTTCGCCATGGAGAAGCGGAAAAGTACGGTCATGTGACTGGAAGATTAGAAAAAGGGGAAATCTGGATGAAATGTCAATCTCCGGGGAGCCGCTTCTAATCAGTCCCTAAATGCCACAGGATGAGAAAAAACACTGTGTGCTGCTGGGGGAAGGGGGCGCCCTGCTTCTTCCTGTATGCAAGACTCAATCTGTGATCTACAATACATCACACATCTGCTGAAACACTCTGGGGGGGGGGGGGGGACACTGCTCCCTCCACTATACAAGTCTCAATCTGGGATCTCCCCATAATACATCACACTCCTCCTGAAACGCTCTGTGCTGCTCAGAAGGGGTGGGGGGTGCGCACCCTGCTTCTTCCACTATACAAGTCTCAATCTGTGATCCCCCCATAATGCATCACACTCCTCCTAAAACACTCTGTGCTGCTCAGAAGGGGTGGGGGGTGCGCACCCTGCTTCTTCCACTATACAAGTCTCAACCTGTGATCTCCCCATAATGCATTACACTCCTCCTGAAACACTCTGTGCTGCTGGGGTGGGGGTGCGCACCCTGCTTCTTAAACTATACAAGTCTCAATCTGTGATCTACAATAAATTACACATTTCCTAAAACACTCTTCTGTTGGGGGGGGGGGGGTCACTGCTCCCTCCACTATACAAGTCTCAATCTGTGATCCCCCATAATACATCACACTCCTCCTGAAACACTCTGTGCTGCTGGGGTGGGGGTGCACACCCTACTTCTTCCACTATACAAGTCTCAATCTGTGATCCCCCCATAATACATCACACTCCTCCTGAAACACTCTGTGCTGCTCAGAAGGCGTGGGGGGGGGGGGGGGCGCACCCTGCTTATTCCACTATACAAGTCTCAACCTGTGATCTACAATAAATTACACATTTCCTGAAACACTCTGTTCTGCTGGGGTGGGGGGGGGGGGGGGGGGCATTGCTCCCTCCACTATACAAGTCTCAATCTGGGATCTCCCCATAATACATCACACTCCTCCTGAAACGCTCTGTGCTGCTCAGAAGGGGTGGGGGGTGCGCACCCTGCTTCTTCCACTATACAAGTCTCAATCTGTGATCCCCCCATAATGCATCACACTCCTCCTAAAACACTCTGTGCTGCTCAGAAGGGGTGGGGGGTGCGCACCCTGCTTCTTCCACTATACAAGTCTCAACCTGTGATCTCCCCATAATGCATTACACTCCTCCTGAAACACTCTGTGCTGCTGGGGTGGGGGTGCGCACCCTGCTTCTTAAACTATACAAGTCTCAATCTGTGATCTACAATAAATTACACATTTCCTAAAACACTCTTCTGCTGGGGGGGGGGGGGGGGTCACTGCTCCCTCCACTATACAAGTCTCAATCTGTGATCCCCCATAATACATCACACTCCTCCTGAAACACTCTGTGCTGCTGGGGTGGGGGGTGCGCACCCTACTTCTTCCACTATACAAGTCTCAATCTGTGATCCCCCCATAATACATCACACTCCTCCTGAAACACTCTGTGCTGCTCAGAAGGCGTGGGGGGGGGGGGGGGGGCGCACCCTGCTTATTCCACTATACAAGTCTCAACCTGTGATCTACAATAAATTACACATTTCCTGAAACACTCTGTTCTGCTGGGGTGGGGGGGGGGGGCATTGCTCCCTCCACTATACAAGTCTAAACCTGTGATCCCCCCACAATACATCACACTCCTCCTGAAACGCTCTGTGCTGCTCAGAACGGGGGGGGGTACGCACCCTGCTTCTTCCACTATACAGGTCTCATCCTGTGATTCCCCCACGCCCCCCCATAATACATCACACTCCTCCTGAAACGCTCTGTGCTGCTTGGAGGGGATGGGAAGGGGGGGGTGCGCACCCTGCTTCTTCCACTATTCAAGTCTCAATCAGTGATCCCCCATAATACATCACACTTCTCCTGAAACACTCTGTGCTGCTCAGAAGGAGTGGGGGAGGGGAGGGGGTGCGCACCCTGATTCTTCCACTATACAAGTCTCAACCTGTGATCTACAATAAATCACACATCTCCTGAAACACTCTTCTGCTGGGGTGGGGGGGGGGGGGGGGACACTGCTCCCTCCACTATACAAGTCTCAATCTGTGGTCCCCCATAATGCATCACACTCCTCCTGAAACGCTCTGTGCTGCTCAGAAGGGGTGGGGGGTGCGCACCCTGCTTCTTCCACTATACGAGTCTCAACCCATGATCTACAATAAATCACATCTCCTGAAACACTCTGTTCTGCTGGGGTGGGGGGGGGGGGGGGACACTGCTCCCTCCACTATAAAAGTCTCAACCTGTGATCCCCCCATAATACATCAAATGCCTCCTGAAACATTCTGGCTGGCATTTATCATTATGTTTATTTAAAGGGGTACTCCAGTGAAATTTTTTTTTTTTTTAAATCAACTGGTGCCAGAAAGTTAAACATATTTGTAAATTATTTCTATTAAAAAGATCTTTACCCTTCCATTACTTTTTAGCAGCTGTATACTACAGAGGAAATTCTTTTTGAATTTGAATTTGATTTTTGTCTTGTCCACAGTGCTCTCTACTGACACCTGATGTCCGTATCAGGAACTGTCCAGAGCAGGAGAAAATCCCCATAGCAAACCTATGCTGCTCTGGACAGTTCCTGACACAGACAGAGGTGTCAGCAGAGAGCACTGTGGACAGTTCCTGACCCTTCCAGTACTTTTTAGCAGCTGTATGTTACAGAGGAAATTCTTTTCTTTTTTGAATTTCTGTTTTGTCTTAAAACAGAAATTCAAAAAGAAAAGAATTTCCTCTGTAACATACAGCTGCTAAAAAGTACTGGAAGGGTAAATATTTTTTAATAGAAGTAATTTACAAATCTGTTTAACTTTCTGGCACCAGTTGATTTAAAAAAATTAAATAAAATGTTTTCCGCCGGAGTACCCCTTTAAATGGTCGCAGAACATTTGATAAATTTTGTGCAGGTCACATTTTCTAAAATTTCCCTCTTCACATACACCAAAAAGCTAAACTGAGTCTGGGCTGGTGTAGTTTTAGAGACTTTTCAGTGGCTTTGTGCTTTTTTTGCGCCTTTTCACAAAAAGGCGCAGTTCATAAAACCCTTCTGTATCATGTGTATTGCCAAAATCAGTGGATTGCTACTCAAAATCAGCAGAAATGTGGAAACCAAAAGGCGTACAAAAAAAAAAGGACACTTGCGCCAAAATAGCGCCAAGTATGGATCAGTAATCTACCCTCTCAAAAAATACTCTGCGCGGCTGGGGGCTCCTTCTATGATATAGGTCACTAATCCTCCTAAAAAAATCAGCACTCTCCTCTCCTGAAATACTGCTGTGCGCCCCAACTAGTCTGGGAACCAAGACATTACACTGCTCTACTTAAAGGGGTACTCCGGTGGAAATCAACTGGTACCAGAAAGTTAAACAGATTTGTAAATTACTTCTATGAAAAAATCTTAATCCTTCCAGTACTTTTTAGCTGCTGAATACTACAAAGGAATTTTTTTTCTTTTTGGAACAGTGCTCTCTGTTGACATCATGAACACAGAGCTCTCTGCTGACATCACGAGCACAGTGCTCTCTGCTGACATCACGAGCACAGTGCTCTCTGCTGACATCTCTGTCTATTTTTAGAACTATCCAGAGTAGAAGAAAATCCCCATAGCAAACATATGCTGCTCTGGACAGTTCCTAAAATGCACAGAGATGTCAGCAGAAAGCCCTGTGGTCATGATGTCAGCAGAGAGCACTGCGTTCCAAAAAGAATTTCCTCTGTAGTTTTCAGCAGCTAATAAGTACTGGAAGGATTAAGATTTTGTAATAGAAGTGATTTACAAATCTATTTAACTTTCTGGTTGATTTAAAAAAAGAAAAAAGAAAATAAAAGTTTTCCACTGGAGTACCCCTTTAAACACTCTGTGCTGCTTTTTACTGATCAGCCCCCCCCCCCCCCCCCCCTCCCAGGGTGGAGGGGTTTAGTTGAGGCTGCGATGGAACAACAACTCCCATCATGCCGGCAGCAGTAGTGGGAACCAGTGCAGTATACAGTAGATTGTAGGAATAGAAATGCCACCCTAGAAGCTGGGGCACTTGGTATCTTCAGGGCAGGGTCACGTGACCGGGTTTTGCGCAGGGTCACGTGACCTGGTTTTGCTCCTTCACATTATTTCGATGCTTTTAAACCGTTTACTCTGCAGATCGGCTCTCGCAGATTTAGGTCACTGTCAGAGCTGATGGAAAGATCCCCGGTCCAGGGGAAGGGATCCTAACCGGATCAGGGGCCACAGTCATATGATCATGAGGAAGGAGCGGAGGGTCAATAACACTATAAATTGCCCACCATGGTGCCTTATACAGAGGTAACACACATACTACAGGGAGGCGTGAGATTCACTGGTATGGACACACAGGCGCTTAAAGGGGTACTCCGGTGGAAAACTTTTTTTTTTTTTTTTATGAACTGGTGCCAGAAAGTTAAACAGATTTGTAAATTACTTCTATTAAAAAATCTTAATCCTTCCAGTACTTATTAGCTGCTGAATAGTACAGAGGAAATTCTTTTCTTTTTGGAACACAGAGCTCTCTGCTGACCTCACGAGCACAGTGCTCTCTGCTGACATCTCTGTCCATTTTAGGAACTGTCCAGAGCAGCGTATGTTTGCTATGAGAATTTTCTCCTACTCTGGACAGTTCTTAAAATGGACAGAGATGTCAGCAGAGAGCACTGTGCTCGTGATGTCAGCAGAGAGCTCTGTGTTCCAAAAAGAAAAGAATTTCCTCTGTACTATTCAGCAGCTAATAAGTACTGGAAGGATTAAGATTTTTTAATAGAAGTAATTTACAAATCTGTTTGACTTTCTGACACCAGTTGATTTAAACAAAAACAAAAAAGTTTTCCACTGGAGTTCCCCTTTAAATGGCCAGACATGATAGAGAACATGTATAATACTAAAGAGCTGTACTCACTATTCTGCTGGTGAGGTCACTGTGTACATACATTACATTACTTATCCTGTACTGATCCTGAGTTATATCCTGTAAATCTTTTATTAGAAAAATATAAATCATAACAAAACATAAACCAGCACAACTTTGCCATAACGGAAAACAACAACATGAAATAACATAAATCCAAACTTTACATTTAAATAAAAGAACAAAAATCCTGCCTAACCGGCCAGCCCAGCTTTCCTACTAGAACTAGAAATATTATAATTACACCTTTCATAGCCAAACAACACACTCATAAGAAACATAAATATAGCACTATTTCGCTTTAACTCAAAACACCCAAACTCGGGAAAAATCATACATAGAAAACACAACAAGCACTCACACTGCACACCATGTTTTTTTTTTTTTTTTTTTTTAAATAATAATAATAATAATAACACTATACCACACTCACACATGCACACATATATATACATATATTAACTACATTTAACCAAGAAACAAAAAAAAAAAAAATAAATAAATAAATTAAATTCAACTCAAAATACCCAAACTCGGGAAAATATCACAGAAAACACAATACACACATGCTTACACACATCTTTACTACATACTACATATATAAACCAAAGAAAATAAATCCACAACGGGATACTAAAGAAACAGTACTACAAAAATAAAACTGGTTCGACTGCCATGTCTATCTCTACTAAAATACTATATACTTAAAAAATTAAAAAATAAATTAAATTTTTATTTTTTATTTTTTTTTATAATAATATAACATACATTATACATACTATATACATAACTGACTATATACTGTTACGCCAAGCGCTCCGGGTCCCCGCTCCTCCCCGGAGCGCTCGCTACACTCTCCTCACTGCAGCGCTCCGGTCAGATCCACTGACCTGGGGCGCTGCGATACCGCCTCCAGCCGGGATGCGATTCGCGATGCGGGTAGCGCCCGCTCGCGATGCGCACCCCGGCTCCCGTACCTGACTCGCTCTCCGTCAGTCCTGTCCCGGCGCGCGCGGCCCCGCTCCCTAGGGCGCGCGCGCGCCGGGTCTTTGCGATTTAAAGGGCCACTGCGCCGCTGATTGGCGCAGTGGTTCCAATTAGTGTTATCACCTGTGCACTTCCCTATATCACCTCACTTCCCCTGCACTTCCTTGCCGGATCTTGTTGCCATCGTGCCAGTGAAAGCGTTCCTTGTATGTTCCTAGCCTGTGTTCCAGACCTCCTGCCGTTGCCCCTGACTACGATCCTTGCTGCCTGCCCCGACCTTCTGCTACGTCCGACCTTGCTTCTGTCTACTCCCTTGTACCGCGCCTATCTTCAGCAGCCAGAGAGGTTGAGCCGTTGCTAGTGGATACGACCTGGTCACTACCGCCGCAGCAAGACCATCCCGCTTTGCGGCGGGCTCTGGTGAAAACCAGTAGTGACTTAGAACCGATCCACTAGCACGGTCCACGCCAATCCCTCTCTGGCACAGAGGATCCACTACCTGCCAGCCGGCATCTTGACAGTAGATCCGGCCATGGATCCCGCTGAAGTTCCTCTGCCAGTTGTCGCTGACCTCACCACGGTGGTCGCCCAGCAGTCGCAACAGATAGCGCAACAAGGCCAACAGCTGTCTCAACTGACCGTTATGCTTCAGCAGTTACTACCACAGCTTCAGCAATCATCTCCTCCGCCAGCTCCTGCATCTCCTCCGCAGCGAGTGGCCGCTTCTGCTTTACGACTATCCTTGCCGGATAAATTTGATGGGGACTCTAAGTTTTGCCGTGGCTTTCTTTCCCAATGTTCCCTGCACCTGGAGATGATGTCGGACCAGTTTCCCACTGAAAGGTCTAAGGTGGCTTTCGTAGTCAGCCTTCTGTCTGGAAAAGCCCTGTCTTGGGCCACACCGCTCTGGGACCGCAATGACCCCGTCACTGCCTCTGTACACTCCTTCTTCTCGGAAATTCGAAGTGTCTTTGAGGAACCTGCCCGAGCCTCTTCTGCTGAGACTGCCCTGTTGAACCTGGTCCAGGGTAATTCTTCCGTTGGCGAGTATGCCGTACAATTCCGTACTCTTGCTTCAGAATTATCCTGGAATAATGAGGCCCTCTGCGCGACCTTTAAAAAAGGCCTATCCAGCAACATTAAAGATGTTCTGGCCGCACGAGAAATCCCTGCTAATCTACATGAACTCATTCACCTAGCCACTCGCATTGACATGCGTTTTTCCGAAAGGCGTCAGGAGCTCCGCCAGGATATGGACTCTGTTCGCACGAGGCGTTTCTTCTCCCCGGCTCCTCTCTCCTCTGGTCCCCTGCAATCTGTTCCTGTGCCTCCCGCCGTGGAGGCTATGCAGGTCGACCGGTCTCGCCTGACACCTCAAGAGAGGACACGACGCCGCATGGAGAATCTCTGCCTGTACTGTGCTAGTACCGAACACTTCCTGAAGGATTGTCCTATCCGTCCTCCCCGCCTGGAAAGACGTACGCTGACTCCGCACAAAGGTGAGACAGTCCTTGATGTCTACTCTGCTTCTCCACGTCTTACTGTGCCTGTGCGGATATCTGCCTCTGCCTTATCCTTCTCTACTATGGCCTTCTTGGATTCCGGATCTGCAGGAAATTTTATTTTGGCCTCTCTCGTCAACAGGTTCAACATCCCGGTGACCAGTCTCGCCAGACCCCTCTACATCAATTGTGTAAACAATGAAAGATTGGACTGTACCATACGTTTCCGCACGGAGCCCCTTCTAATGCACATCGGACCTCATCACGAGAGGATTGAACTTTTGGTCCTTCCCAATTGCACTTCTGAAATTCTCCTTGGACTTCCCTGGCTTCAACTTCACTCCCCAACCCTGGATTGGTCCACTGGGGAGATCAAGAGTTGGGGGCCCTCTTGTTCCAAGGACTGCCTAAAACCGGTTCCCAGTAACCCTTGCCGTGACTCTGTGGTTCCTCCCGTAACCGGTCTCCATAAGGCCTATATGGACTTTGCGGATGTTTTTTGCAAAAAACAAGCTGAGACTCTACCTCCTCACAGGCCTTATGATTGTCCTATCGACCTCCTCCCGGGCACTACTCCACCCCGGGGCAGAATTTATCCTCTGTCCGCCCCGGTGCTTATAATCTCATCCGCATCAGAGAGGGGGATGAATGGAAAACGGCATTTAACACCAGAGATGGACACTTTGAGTATCTGGTCATGCCCTTTGGCCTGTGCAACGCCCCTGCCGTCTTCCAAGACTTTGTTAATGAAATTTTTCGTGATCTTTTATACTCCTGTGTTGTTGTATATCTGGACGATATCCTGATTTTTTCTGCCAATCTAGAAGAACACCGCCAGCATGTCCGTATGGTTCTTCAGAGACTTCGTGACAATCAACTCTATGCCAAAATAGAGAAATGTCTGTTTGAATGCCAATCTCTTCCTTTCCTAGGATACTTGGTCTCTGGCCAGGGACTACAAATGGATCCAGACAAACTCTCTGCCGTCTTAGATTGGCCACGCCCCTCCGGACTCCGTGCTATCCAACGTTTTTTGGGGTTCGCCAATTATTACAGACAATTTATTCCACATTTTTCTACCGTTGTGGCTCCTATCGTGGCTTTAACCAAAAAAAATGCCGATCCCAAGTCTTGGCCTCCTCAAGCGGAAGACGCCTTTAAACGGCTCAAGTCTGCCTTTTCTTCGGCTCCCGTGCTCTCCAGACCTGACCCATCTAAACCCTTCCTATTGGAGGTTGATGCCTCCTCTGTGGGAGCTGGAGCTGTCCTTCTACAAAAAAATTCTTCCGGGCATGCTGTTACTTGTGGTTTTTTTTCTAGGACCTTCTCTCCGGCGGAGAGAAACTACTCCATCGGGGATCGAGAGCTTCTAGCCATTAAATTAGCACTTGAGGAATGGAGGCATCTGCTGGAGGGATCAAGATTTCCAGTTATTATTTACACCGATCACAAGAACCTCTCCTACCTCCAGTCTGCCCAACGGCTGAATCCTCGCCAGGCCAGGTGGTCTCTGTTCTTTGCCCGATTTAATTTTGAAATTCACTTTCGGCTTGCCGATAAGAACATTAGGGCCGATGCTCTCTCTCGTTCCTCGGATGCTTCTGAAGTTGAACTCTCTCCGCAACACATCATTCCTCCTGACTGCCTGATTTCCACTTCTCCAGCCTCCATCAGGCAAACTCCTCCAGGAAAGACCTTTGTTTCTCCACGCCAACGCCTCGGAATCCTCAAATGGGGCCACTCTTCCCATCTCGCAGGTCATGCGGGCATCAAGAAATCTGTGCAACTCATCTCTCGCTACTATTGGTGGCCGACTCTGGAGACGGATGTTGTGGACTTTGTGCGAGCCTGCACTATCTGTGCCCGGGATAAGACTCCTCGCCAGAAGCCCGCTGGTTTTCTTCATCCTCTGCCTGTCCCCGAACAGCCTTGGTCTCTGATTGGTATGGATTTTATTACTGACTTACCCCCATCCCATGGCAACACTGTTATTTGGGTGGTCGTTGATCGATTCTCCAAAATGGCACATTTCATCCCTCTTCCTGGTCTTCCTTCAGCGCCTCAGTTGGCTAAACAATTTTTTGTACACATTTTTCGTCTTCACGGGTTGCCCACGCAGATCGTCTCGGATAGAGGCGTCCAATTCGTGTCTAAATTCTGGAGGGCTCTCTGTAAACAACTCAAGATTAAATTAAATTTTTCTTCTGCATATCATCCTCAATCCAATGGACAAGTAGAAAGAATTAACCAGGTCTTGGGTGATTATTTACGACATTTTGTTTCCTCCCGCCAGGATGACTGGGCAGATCTTCTACCATGGGCCGAATTCTCGTATAACTTCAGAGTCTCTGAATCTTCCTCCAAATCCCCATTTTTCGTGGTGTACGGCCGTCACCCTCTTCCCCCCCTCCCTACCCCCTTGCCCTCTGGTCTGCCCGCTGTGGATGAAATTTCTCGTGATCTTTCCATCATATGGAGAGAGACCCAAAATTCTCTCTTACAGGCTTCATCACGCATGAAGAAGTTCGCGGATAAGAAAAGAAGAGCTCCTCCCATTTTTTCCCCTGGAGACAAGGTATGGCTCTCCGCTAAATATGTCCGCTTCCGTGTCCCTAGCTATAAGTTGGGACCACGCTATCTTGGTCCTTTCAAAATTTTGTGCCAGATTAATCCTGTCTCTTACAAACTTCTTCTTCCTCCTTCTCTTCGTATTCCTAATGCCTTTCACGTTTCTCTTCTTAAACCACTTATCATTAACCGTTTCTCTCCCAAATCTGTTCCTCCCACTCCTGTTTCCGGCTCCTCGGACATCTTCTCCGTCAAAGAGATTCTGGCATCTAAAAAGGTCAGAGGGAAAACCTTTTTTTTAGTGGATTGGGAGGGTTGTGGTCCAGAAGAGAGATCCTGGGAACCTGAGGACAACATCCTAGACAAAAGTCTGCTCCTCAGGTTCTCAGGCTCTAAGAAGAGGGGGAGACCCAAGGGGGGGGGTACTGTTACGCCAAGCGCTCCGGGTCCCCGCTCCTCCCCGGAGCGCTCGCTACACTCTCCTCACTGCAGCGCTCCGGTCAGATCCACTGACCCGGGGCGCTGCGATACCGCCTCCAGCCGGGATGCGATTCGCGATGCGGGTAGCGCCCGCTCGCGATGCGCACCCCGGCTCCCGTACCTGACTCGCTCTCCGTCAGTCCTGTCCCGGCGCGCGCGGCCCCGCTCCCTAGGGCGCGCGCGCCGGGTCTTTGCGATTTAAAGGGCCACTGCGCCGCTGATTGGCGCAGTGGTTCCAATTAGGGTAATCACCTGTGCACTTCCCTATATCACCTCACTTCCCCTGCACTTCCTTGCCGGATCTTGTTGCCATCGTGCCAGTGAAAGCGTTCCTTGTATGTTCCTAGCCTGTGTTCCAGACCTCCTGCCGTTGCCCCTGACTACGATCCTTGCTGCCTGCCCCGACCTTCTGCTACGTCCGACCTTGCTTCTGTCTACTCCCTTGTACCGCGCCTATCTTCAGCAGCCAGAGAGGTTGAGCCGTTGCTAGTGGATACGACCTGGTCACTACCGCCGCAGCAAGACCATCCCGCTTTGCAGCGGGCTCTGGTGAAAACCAGTAGTGACTTAGAACCGATCCACTAGCACGGTCCACGCCAATCCCTCTCTGGCACAGAGGATCCACTACCTGCCAGCCGGCATCGTGACATATACACTACTATGTACAATACTATACACAAACTATATACACCTATAAACAGAAAACACACCTACAAATATAAAAGAACACTCTACACTAAACTGACCCTTCACCCACACCACCCAACCTCCTGTACATGGGTCAGAGTTTTTTCCATACAGTTCATAGTCCTCAATGTCCAGTCCACTGACCCATGCCAGGGCCACCAAAAGAAAAGACCACCACCCACAAATATACCCTCCCAACCTAGAACTCCTCCCAACCAACTTAACCATAACCAGCTTTAACATACATAAGCAAACAATAAAACCCACTTTAGGCCCAAGTTCGGTGCCTGTAAGCCCTTCATAACCATAGCATCTGAAAACAAAACAAAAAGCTAGGGTGCACATGCATTAGCCCACCACCAGGAAGAAGGATGGCAATCCTGATACATACAAAATGTATATTCTTTCCCTAACTGCACCCTACCTCTCACCCTACCATTATCCCTAAAAATAAACTGACCCTACTATCACCCTAACCCTGTCCCTATATCACTGTCCCTAACAAAAACAAGGGTACTCTACCCAAAAGGTCTAGTACCTAGGGCACATCAAAAGAAAACCCTCTCCATAGGAGAGAAGCCCTACTGGTACCAAGACTGCCATACTCCAAAGACCTGATCTTCTCGAGGTCACCGGTGATATTCCTACAGACCTCCACCTCGGAGAGGACTTTGCGCTGTGTAGACACTAAACACCGTGCATTCCACGTGTAGTATCTAACCACTAAGCTGACTAAAAACAAAGTGCCCCGATCTCGGCCACCCAGGATCCTGAATGCCCCATAAGCCCACTCTGGATAGGTAAGGCCGGCAAGTTGACTCCAGCCGATGGAAGCACCCACCCGGTTGTAGACCCTTATATTAAAGGGACAATGAAGCAGGAAATGGTCCATGCTTTCCAGCATGTCCCCGCACTCTTCTCGGGGACATCCCCGGTCATCAGATCTCCTACACTTCAAATTGTCCCTCACATATAGCTTCCCCTGAAAGCAGCGCCAGGCCAAGTCCCAAAACTTCTGGGGGATCCTTTTCATATTTAAGAGATACAACCCCACCCTCAGATCCCGACCTGGGCAGTCCCTGAGCGCCAGAGGCTTCTGGAAGTGGGTCAACAGAACCCGTTTGTCAAGGAACTGCCTTGACTGGGTCCTGATCTCCCACACTCCCAGACCCCACCGACGTATCGCCTTCAGAGTCGGGGTAGCGTAAGCCGGAAGATGCCCATGGGGCGTACGGAGGTCCTTCACTTGCCCTCCTGTCTCCCATTCCTGGAAGAAAGGCCGAAACCATTCCCTGCAGGAGAGTACCCACGGAGGAGCCCTCTCTGACCAGAGGTTTGAGATGTTGGCTTTCAAGAAGGTGTTTGTTAAGAACACCACAGGGTTTACCATAGATAAACCCCCTAGTCTCCTCGTGCGGTACGTAACCTCTCTCTTGACTAGGTTCATCCTGTTCCCCCATAACATTTGGAAAAACAAGCTGTAGACCCTAGTGTAGTAAGCCTCTGGTAAGATACATACACTGCCCAGATAGATAAACAAGGGGAGCAGGTACGATTTGATCAGGTGTACCCTTTCCCTGAGGGTCATAGACCAACCCTTCCACTGATCCACCCTATGAGTGGCATCCTGTAGCTTACTGTCCCAGTTTTTGGTGGGATAATCATCCTGGCCGAATGTGATGCCCAGAATTTTTGCTGAGTCTTGGGGCCCTGGGAGGGTGTCCGGGAGATCAAAAGTGGGATCTCCCCCTCCCAGCCAGAGACTTTCACACTTATCCCGGTTGATCTTAGACCCGGATGCCTCCGAGTAGCGTTCCACCTCCGACATCACCACATCGACCTCCTCTCTCGAGGACACGAAAATGGTGACATCATCAGCGTACGCCACCACTCTCTGGGCAACATCCAGCTCCGCCAGACTCATCCCGACTCCCGCCAACGGCCCACAATCTACCCTCCGGACGAAGGGATCAATTGCGAACACGTATAAAAGCGGGCTCAAAGGACAACCCTGACGGACTCCAGACCCCACCTCAAAATAGCGGCCAGACCACCCGTTCACCAGCGGGAAACTCTCTGCCCCTGCATATAAGGTCTTAAGCCAATTAATAAAAGCACACGGTAAGCCATATCTCAGGAGGACGGACCAGAGGTACTCGTGGTTCACCCGATCAAATGCTTTGGCCTGATCCAGGGACAGCAAGTACCCCTTCCAGAGACCTGCACTACTCCGCTCCACTGCCTCCCGGACACCGAGAACAGCACTTAAGGTGCTTCGGCCTGGAACAGAGCAGTGCTGGGCCCCCGAAAGGAGCCGGGGAGCAAACTTCACCAGCCGATTAAACAGTATCTTGGCCAGAAGCTTCCTGTCCGTATTGAGAAGAGCTATGGGCCTCCAATTCTCAATATGGCTGGGATCTTTACCCTTTGAGAGAAGAATCAGGGCTGACCTCCTCATTGACTTCGGCAGAGTGCCCGAGGAGAGACACTCATTGAATACCTCAGTCAAGAGGGGAGCTAAAGACTCCTTAAAGGTCTTGTACCACTCGGATGTTAAGCCATCCGGACCTGGTGACTTCTTGGGGGCAAGCCCCTCAATCGCCAGTCTCACTTCCTCTTCCCTGATTTCTTCTGCCAAAACATCAAGAGAGGGGTCTACCCCTGGCTCAGGAAAGGTTTCAGCCAGGAAAGCCGACATCCCGTCTCGATCTAGATCCTTCCTTCCCAAGAGATGCGAGTAGAAGGATCTGACGACCTCCAAGATCCCTGATCTGGACCGATTCAGAGATCCCGTACTATCAATCAGTCCTGAAATGACTTTACTACTCACTGACATCTTACAGTTTCTGTAAGGGTCGGGCGAGCGGTACTTCCCGAAATCCCTCTCAAAAACCAAAGATGCGTGCCTATCGTACTGACACCTCATCAGCAAGGACTTCACTCTGGAGATATCCTCCCGGCTACCTCCAGTCGAGACGAGAAGCTCGAGTTTCCTCCTCAGTCCCTGATACAGGCGATACCTATTCAGGGACCTGAGGCTCGAGAGCTGGCGGAAGAACCCCGCAACCCGCTTCTTGAACATCTCCCACCACTCTGACTTACTACTACATAGGCCCAGTAAAGGTACCTGACTCTGAAGAAAATCCTCAAAGGACTGTCTTATCTCCGCTTCCTCCAGGAGGGACGAATTCAGCTTCCAATAACCTTTACCCATCCGAGGGGTCTCTGAAACATTCAAGGAAAACAAAATCATACAGTGATCGGAGAACTCCACCTCAACCACGGACACTGCAGAAGAGACAGCTTCCTCCTTCAAATAAAACCTGTCTATTCTAGACCTGCAGCTACCTCGATGATAGGTGAAACCCGCGTGGCCTGAGGGGCTCCGGATGTGGGCATCCTCTAGGCGAGCTTCCCTAACTATACTATTGAGGGCTATGCTATCATAAGCCAACCGATCATTGGAGCCTCTCCTATCTTGGGATCTCGTGACAGTATTGAAATCCCCTCCAAAGATCACCTGTCGGCTTGTAAAAAGAAAGGGCTTAATCCTCATAAAGAGATCTTTTCGTCCCCACTTGGTTTGTGGGGCGTAGATGTTAATAAGCCGGAGCTCTTGCCCCTTCATGAGGACATCTAAGATCAGGCACCTCCCCATTTCTAACTCAATAACCCGTCTGCATTCAACAGGAGCGGTAAAAAGGACCGCCACCCCACTATACGGCTCAGCCGCAAGAGACCAGTGGGAGGGGCCACGCCTCCACTCTCTCCTGGCTTTTACCAGAGAGGCTAGATCTGACAACCTGGTCTCCTGCAGATACAAAATATCGGCTTCAACACGGCCGAGAAAATCAAAGGCTGCGAATCTAGCCGTATCAGACTTTATACTGGCACAGTTAATAGATGCCAGCGTCAATGGGGTGAGTGCCGCCATCATGGGTGATTGAGATAGATGGCCCTAACCCCCTCATTTTTGTTTCTTCTTTACCCCCTCATCCCCAGATGAGGAGGCTTCCTTCTCTTTGGACCGTTTTTTAGACTCTGACTGGTCCATTTTAGAATCCCCATCTCCGCCTGGCTCCGATTTGGCCCCATCCCCTGAGGAAATTGCCCCATCAGGACAGGGCCCAGTTCCCCCTGGAGGCTCCCCCACTTCAGGCACCCCATCCCTGACCCCCCCCTCCAAGGAGGGGGAGGAGATGTCTTCAAGGACAGACAACCGGTTAGACAGATCAATCAGAGGGGGGGCAGGTAAGCTTCCGCTTGGGACCTGGTCTGCAGCACGGGGACTAGAGGGCTCCGACCTCTTCTTTCTCCCTTTACTGCCCTTCTTTTTTGGCCGCTCTTCACCCTCCTCATCCACACTTTCACAGTGGGAGGAATCGGAAAGATTGGCCTTGCTGCCCTCTTCTTTACAGATTCTCCCCATTTCCTCATCCAGCACATTCTCCCCCAGGGTCTCAGCAGTTTCAGGACTAACCTCTGGAGCAGGGTCAGAAGCTACCCCTGCCACATGGGAACTCTCCAGTTCCCTGCTCCTTCTCCGATTAGCCTCCCGCCTCAGCTTGGCGGGACTTTTCCTCTTCACTGACCCTGTTGCACCTTCACCCGCACTCGTGCCCTCCCCAGCTGAGGCAACATTACTGCTCTCCCCAGCCAAGGTGACCGTCGCACGGGCAAAGGCGCTAGGACAACGGCTGAAAGGGTGTCCTAAGAAACCACACAGATGACACCTGATCTGCCTACAGGATGCGGCAAGATGACCTACCCCACCGCACAGTGCACAGACCTGCACGGTACAGGCTGCGCTAAAGTGGGTGGGGCTGCCGCACCTGTGACAGACCTTGGGCTGCCCCTGGTAGAAAACTTGGATTCTGTCTCTCCCAAGGAAAGCAGCTGATGGGATGTGGGCAACAGTGCTCCCCGAACGCTTCAGTTTGACGGAAAACGTCCAGGCCCCAGACCAGATCCCATGTTCGTCATAGTTTTTTTTTGGCATGTCCGTCACATCCCCATATCGGCTAAGCCAGGTCATGATATCATAGCAAGATAGTGACTCGTTACGTGTCAATACGGTCACTTTCTTGACCAAATTCTGACGGGATATCGCCTTTACGGCAAAATCCCGCCAGCCGGGCTCGTTTTTCACCACCTCATAGTTCGACCAGAAGAGTTCCAAACCCTCTGGCCGAACGAAGCTGATGTCAAACTCGGAAGTACCGTAGGGGTGGATCAGGGCAAAGATGTCACTTGCCCTGAATTCCATCCGGAGGAGGAGCTCAACCACCTTACCCCGAGGCGGACACGCATCTTCGCCCCTCCACACTAAACGGACCACATTCCTACGGCCACTTTCCTGCCCGGATGTCGGAAGGGACCAGACCACCTCCCCGTTTTGTTCTCGGAAGGCCCCTAAGCCGTGTCTTTCTATCCAAAAAGACAGGACAACCTCACCCCTCCCCTCTACATGGATTGATTTGTCTCCCCTACGTAGAGCCTCCAGGAGGCGCTGTTGCAAGTGACCCCCAGAGCCAGATGGAGATGGGGATCCCCCTGATCCCCCGGCAGTGACGCTGGCATAGCTTCTGGGAGAAGCAGCCACTACCGGGGGGGCAGTCGAACCAGAAACCAAACCAGGACCCTTATTCTTAACAGAGGTGTCAGCCACCAAACCTCTCTCTGCCATTCCACTACCACTCCTCACCTGAATTTCGCTAGCACCCCTCTCTTGCACCCCATTTGCACTCCTCTCTTGCACTCCACTTGCACCTCTCTCTTGCACTCCACTTGCACCCCTCTCTTGCACTCCACTTGCACCCCTCTCTTGTACTCCGCTTGCACCCCTCTCTTGCACTCCGCTTGCACCCCTCTCTTGCACTCCGCTTGCACCCCTCTCTTGCACTCCGCTTGCACCCCTCCCTTGCACTCCACTTGCACCCCTCTCTTGCACTCCACTTGCACCCTTCTCTTGCACTCCGCTTGCACCCCTCTCTTGCACTCCACTTGCACCCTTCTCTTGCACTCCGCTTGCACCCCTCTCTTGCACTCCGCTTGCACCCCTCCCTTGCACTCCACTTGCACCCCTCTCTTGCACTCCACTTGCACCCTTCTCTTGCACTCCGCTTGCACCCCTCCCTTGCACACCACTTGCACCCCTCTCTTGTACACCTCTTGCACCCCCCTCATCCACACTGCTACCACAACTCCTCCCATGCACACTACCATAACTCACATTCTGCACATTACCATTTTTGCTTTCACTTTCACTCTTGCCTACACTCTCCATTGTATTACAGGCTGGGCTGGCTGGGTCTTTTGTTTCATGTACAAGGGTTGCCGGTTTTAGGATTGGCGCTGTAGAGTCCTTCCTTCCACTCTCCTGGGACGCAGAGACAGGCTCCGCCTCTGACATGGGTGGCCACGCCCCCCCACAAAATGCTGTACATCTTGGCGGGAGCTGTCCCTCCAGACGCACTCCCGCCCCGTCAACGTCACCTAGGGGACCGCCCCCTGAACCAACAAGGTCCGGCGCCCGGACACTCCCCCCCCCTCACAGGGGAGTGCCCTGCAGCGCCAGGACCTGTACCGCCCACTTCAACCGAGGGACCGCACCCCGGACGGGTGAATCTGCCGCTATTTTCTGGCGCCTGGACCCCCTCCCCCCTCACAGGAGGGTGCCCTTTTTTTTCTATAGCACCCGCGGCCATTTTGGGTGCACTACTGTATCCCCCATGCTGGCCCCGCTCCACTACAGAAACGGGGTCTGGCAGATTGGGGGACCCAGCACCCTGAGCTGACTTCTCAGCCGACCCAGGTTGCTGGAAAGAAGAAAATACAAATTTCACTCCTTGTGCCTTCTTCCTCTTCTTGCCCTTCACTTTCTTCCTCTTCCCCTTCTCTTCTGGGCCCAAATCATCACCAAAAGTGAAGTTCTCCAGACGGGTGGGGGACTCCTGCATAACAATCGCCCGCAGAAGACCCCCATCTGCCGAGCTGCTGCCATCACTGCAGTCACTGCCGTCATCATCCTCACTGGAGGGAGGTAAGGCCACCTGAGCTGGATTTATATAGTCCGCACTGAGGGTAAGTGGGGGGTCTGGGGTAACAGTGGTGGTGGTACAAACAGAACCCGTGTCCATATCCCCCTCACTCACATCCTCCTCCTCACCTCCCTCCATCTCCTCCTCCTCGCTCTGGCAGTCATCTTGGTGACAATCTTTTTCTGAACCTCTGGAGACCCCCTTTTTGGGGAACCTCTCTTCATTAAGAATCTTCTCACTGAAGAAGCCGGCTCCAGCCACAATGTCTGCTCTCAGCTGAACAATCTCCTCCACCTCTTTCTTTAGTGCTCTCACCTTTGCAGTGAACGCTGCTCTCTTGCCCTTGGCTGCTGTATCCGCCTGGTAAGTTACAAACTTTATGTCTTCTCTTAGACCTCGTAGCTGTTTCCCAAGTTGCTCATATTGGGCCATCTTTGCCTGGATTCTAGATCCGAAAGTCTCCAGGGATTCCCTTGGCTCCTTTACCCCCCATTGCTGGGGTTCTGAGGAGCCTGAGGTAGAAGCCTTCACTCCACTCCTCTGCCTGGATGAGCTTCTTTTCCCAGAGGAACTTTTGCTGGAAGCCTTGCAGCTCCCAGCTGGGGATGGGGGAGGGGGCCCCATATGGCGATGGGCCCTGGTGGATCGTCTCACCCCATCCTGGCTGCTGGCCGTCGCATTTTCCTTTGCACCCCCCGCCGGCCGGGTACGGGGAGTGCAAGATGAAGCCTCCTGGGGCTCCATAGCAGGAAAACCCTCTACCCAGGTATCTGCCACACACCTGGGGAGGGGCGGATGGAAATCACTGCTTCACTGGAAGACTCAGGAGCTCAGCAGAACACAACCTCTCTCCAGAGCTGTACTCACTATTCTGCTGGTGAGGTCACTGTGTACATACATTACATTACTTATCCTGTACTGATCCTGAGTTATATCCTGTATTATACTCCAGAGCTGCACTCACTATTCTGCTGGTGAGGTCACTGTGTACATACATTACATTACTTATCCTGTACTGATCCTGAGTTATATCCTTTATTATACTCCAGAGCTGTACTCACTATTCTGCTGGTGAGGTCACTGTGTACATACATTACATTACTTATCCTGTACTGATCCTGAGTTATATTCTGTATTATACTCCAGAGCTGCACTCACTATTCTGCTGGTGAGGTCACTGTGTACATACATTACATTACTTATCCTGTACTGATCCTGAGTTATATCCTGTATTATACTCCAGAGCTGTACTCAGTATTCTGCTGGTGAGGTCACTGTGTACATACATTACATTACTTACCCTGTACTGATTCTACGTCTATACTATACTCCAGAGCTGCAGTCATAGTTCAGCTGGTTGTTATTGGAAACAGTCAGCAGTGTTTGTGCAGACACTGAACAATAAGGGAACCCTGGGAGATTTCAGCTCTGAAGCTGTAGAATATTTGGGGATTATTTGTGGAATGTGAAAAAAGACTAAAAGGGTCAAAAATATAAGCAATGACATTAAATGGAAATAATGGGAATCTGTCAGCTCTATATCGTGCTCAGAGCTGCAGACATAGGCTGATGAGTTCAAACACATGATGCATAGCTGAGGGCTGTATGCAAAGTTTTAAAATCATGTTTTCCTTCTAAATTCAAGAGTCATAGAGGCTGGGCTGAGCTGCGGCATGCACACCTTCTCTCTCCCTTATGCCTTCCTGTTTGTATTCTAGCACTGAGCCCTGTATATCAATCATGCAGGACAGGGAGGGGTGGGGGAGGGAGGAGGCATGCATGCAACATCTTAATATGGCTTTTATGCCTTGAGCCTAGAAGTAAAACATGATTTTAACTTTGCAATCAGCCATCAGTAAAAAGCCTGGTACCATGTGATCTATCTGCCTGTCAGCTCTGCAACTCTGAGCAAGATATAGAGGCGACAGTAAAAGCCCAAAATGTCCTTAAACATCAGACAGTACCCCCCCCCCCCCCCCCCCCACAGCGACTTACCAGACATACAATGGGCCATCTGTCTGCTCCCATAGACAGAGCCTGAACAATAACCATAAGAACTGCAAACTCAGTGCAAGAATGTGACAGATCTGAAAATAAATGCCAGCACGTGCGGCACTGCCAGGTGGCGGCATCTGGGGCAGAGAAATACTGAACGTCAGCGGATCTGAAAGAGCCAGGGACCGGAGGAGCTCAGGACTGACACAGCTAGTACTGACCCTCCATGTACACCGCAGTGCATGGCATCACAGGAGGGGGCACTCCACTCACCGCCACTAACAGAGCACAACCGCGGTGTGTACAGAAGAAACACCACAACATCAACCGCAACTGTGACCAACACCTGGAGCAATATATGACTAAGAGAGACAGAGAGGAGACCATTATCACAGGGACAGAGAATCATCATTATAGCAGTTATATTCTTGTACATAGGGAGCAGTATTATAGTAGTTATATTCTTGTATATAGGAGCAGTATTATAGTAGTTATATTCTTGTATATAGGAGCAGTATTATAGTAGTTATATTCTTGTATATAGGAGACAGTATTATAGTAGTTATATTCTTGTATATAGGAGGCAGTATTATAGTAGTTATATTCTTGTAGATAGGGGCAGTATTATAGTAGTTATATTCTTGTATATAGGAGGCAGTATTATAGTAGTTATATTCTTGTATATAGGAGCAGTATTATAGTAGTTATATTCTTGTATATAGGAGCAGTATTATAGTAGTTATATTCTTGTATATAGGAGGAGTATTATAGTAGTCATATTCTTGTATATAGGAGCAGTATTATAGTAGTTATATTCTTGTATATAGGAGCAGTATTATAGTAGTTATATTCTTGTATATAGGAGCAGTATTATAGTAGTTATATTCTTGTATATAGGAGGAGTATTATAGTAGTCATATTCTTGTATATAGGAGCAGTATTATAGTAGTTATATTCTTGTATATAGGAGCAGTATTATAGTAGTTATATTCTTGTATATAGGAGCAGTATTATAGTAGTTATATTCTTGTATATAGGAGCAGTATTATAGTAGTTATATTCTTGTATATAGGAGCAGTATTATAGTAGTTATATTCTTGTATATAGGAGCAGTATTATAGTAGTTATATTCTTGTATATAGGAGGAGTATTATAGTAGTCATATTCTTGTATATAGGAGCAGTATTATAGTAGTTATATTCTTGTATATAGGAGCAGTATTATAGTAGTTATATTCTTGTATATAGGAGCTGTTACGCCTAGCGCTCCGGGCCCCCGCTCCTCCCCGGAGCGCTCACGGCGTCTTTCTCCCTGCAGCTCCCCGGTCAGTCCCGCTGACCGGGAGCGCTGCTCTGTCATGGCCGTTGGGGATGCGATT